>NW_026642966.1:0-1418 GCF_028554395.1 Pezoporus wallicus | reverse complement strand
GTTCCGGGAGCGGGGAAGGGGAGAGCCCCGGTGCCGGGGGGGGGAGACGGACACGGACCTCGATTGTTGTCAGCTCGGCACCACTCACTGGGAGTGAGTGAACAAGTTACCTGACTGGGTTTATACCGCGACAGATACTCACTTTAAGTCATAACACAAAAATAATAACAAAACAGAAAAATAAAACTTAACAAAGCTGGAAGACGTAGATATCCAAATCTTTGAATTCATAAGACTTTATCAGGGGTCATATTTTTATAAGGGTAAGAAAAGTAATGTGGGGGGGGTCATTTCTTATTCATTTAACCATTAAACAATTTTGCTGCTTTGTCTTGCTAGAAAATAGGTTCCCCTGACTTTGCCTATCTCCTCTAAAATCATCAGGTTTGGACACTGAGAATGAGAACTTGCTTAATGGCCAGGTTAAATATATCAATTTTGCAAAAAAATAAAAATAATAGGAAAAACCCTTACAGAAGTTACATATTTTTATTATACCATAGTGGATATTATGTGAATTATTCTGTCACACCTTTTTAAAAACAGCAGTCTTTGTTTATACTTACATAAAGCTCATACTAGTTTTTTATTTTTCAAATTGAGCAGTTCTACAAAAATTCTCCTAGTCTATCAGTACTCAAGAAAAATCATTCAAGTGTCCATTGTCATAGGACAGAAGAGTAAAATGTAGCTCAATTGACATCAGCATTTTTAGAAAATATCATAGAGTTCATATCTTTTATTAGATGAGTTAAGAGATAATTAGTACTGGCAGAAGATACCAGAAGTAAATGAAAATATGATTTAAGAAAAGTGTTTTCTACTTTGGTTTACCAATTAAATTTTTTGACAAGCAGATTTTTATGATATCTTTAGTACTATGGGTTGAACAGTTAATGAGGTAGCCTTTCCTGCCTTGAAGACTACTAAATAGTTACATTGAAAACTTTATGACACATAAGACGCTTACACTTCCCTGAAAAAAAGGATCTCAAATAAAAAGTCAAATCACTATCACAGACCTTAATTAATCTAACATATCTGAAGTATTAAGTTATGTGTAATTGCATAGTTTCTTTAATATTCCAGGGACATGTCACAGAATATCTTCACTATTGGTCTTTTATTATTATATTTTATTGGTCTTTTATGATATCAAAAGTGAATTTGAATTTTCTTCAAAAACTTTTCTTTAATCTTTTTAAAAAATAATTTTGATTGTGCAGGTTAATAATTGAAAAGCAAGTTTTGCTTTAATATGCAATAAGGAAAATGTGTTATAGAATCATAGAATAGTTAGGGTTAGAAAGGACCTTAAGATCATCTAGTTCCAACCCTCTGCCATGGGCAGGGACACCTCACACTAAACCATATTACCCAAGGCCTTGTTCAACCTGGTCTTGAACACTGCCACGAAT
>NW_026642965.1:0-1412 GCF_028554395.1 Pezoporus wallicus | reverse complement strand
TAACCCCTAAACCTAACCCTAACCCTAGCCCTAACCCTAACCCTAACCCTAACCCCTAAACCTAACCCTAACCCTAACCCTAACCCTAAGCTTTCACCAGCTTTCCCTCCTGGCTCTTCGACTGTGGGAGCAGACGGCAACTGTTCGTGCTCTACTCACTGTGCAGCTGGGCAGCCGAGAGCAAGCTCTGAAGAGGGTGCATTCAAATGGACCTTTAGGTATGAAAGCGAGGAGCGACAGCAATGATGGTGACACCGTTGCAAAGCTGACTGTGTGCTGAAGATGCCCAGCACATGCTTTCCCTCCTGGCTCTTCGGCTCTGGGAGCAGAGGCCAGACGTTCGTGCTCTAATCGCTGTGCTACTTGGCAGCTCAGAGCAAGCTCCGTAGAGGTTGCATTTGAGTGGACTTTTAGGTATGAAACCGAGGAGCGACAGCAATGATGGTGACACCGTTGCAAAGCTAACTGCGTGCTGAAGATGCCCAGCACATGCTTTCCCTCCTGGCTCTTCGACTGTGGGAGCAGACGGCAACCGTTCGTGCTCTACTCACTGTGCTGCTGGGCAGCCGAGAGCAACGAGCAGAGAAGTTGGATTCAAATGAACTTCTAGGTATGAAAGTGAGGAGCGACAGATATGATGGAGGCACTGTTGCAAAGCTGACTGTGTGCAGAAGATTCAGAGCACCAGCTTTCCCTCCTGGCTCTTCGATTGTGGGAGCAGACGGCAACTGTTCGTGCTCTACTCACTGTGCTGCTGGGCAGCCGAGAGCAATCTCCGAAGAGGGTGCATTCAAATGGACCTTTAGGTATGACACTGAGGAGCGACAGCAATGATGGTGACACCGTTGCAAAGCTGACTGTGTGCTGAAGATGCCCAGCACATGCTTTCCCTCCTGGCTCTTCGGATCTGGGAGCAGAGGCCAGACGTTCGTGCTCTAATCACTGTGCTACTTGGCAGCTCAGAGCAAGCTCCGTAGAGGTTGCATTCGAGTGGACTTTTAGGTATGAAACCGAGGAGCGACAGCAATGATGGTGACACCGTTGCAAAGCTAACTGTGTGCTGAAGATGCCCAGCACATGCTTTCCCTCCTGGCTCTTCGACTGTGGGAGCAGACGGCAACCGTTCGTGCTCTACTCACTGTGCTGCTGGGCAGCCGAGAGCAAGCTCCGAAGAGGGAGCATTCAAATGGACCTTTAGGTATGAAAGCGAGGAGCGACAGCAATGATGGTGACACCGTTGCAAAGCTGACTGTGTGCTGAAGATGCCCAGCACATGCTTTCCCTCCGGGCTCTTCGGCTCTGAGAGCAGAGGCCAGACGTTCGTGCTCTACTGACTGTGCCGCTGGACAGCCAAGAGCAATGAGCGGAGAAGGTGGATTCAAATGAACTTCTAGGTATGAAAGTGAAAAGCG
>NW_026642964.1:0-14227 GCF_028554395.1 Pezoporus wallicus | reverse complement strand
TAGGGCCACAATGGGGTGACCCCCCCCATATAGGCTCCCAATGGGATGTCCCACCTCTATAGGGCCCCAATGGGGTGACCCCCCCCATATAGGCTCCCAATGGGATGTCCCACCTCTATAGGGCCCCAATGGGGTGACCCCCCCCATATAGGCTCCCAATGGGATATCCCACCTCTATAGGGCCCCAATGGGGTGACCCCCCCCATATAGGCTCCCAATGGGATATCCCACCTCTATAGGGCCCCAATGGGGTGACCCCCCCTATATAGGCTCCCAATGGGATATCCCACCTCTATAGGGCCCCAATGGGGTGATCCCCCCTATATAGGCTCCCAATGGGATGAGCCTTTCCTATAGAGCCACAATGGGGTGACCTCCCCCATACGGGCTCCCAATGGGATACCCCACCTCTATAGGGCCCCAATGGGGTGATCCCCCCTATATAGGCTCCCAATGGGATGAGCCTTTCCTATAGGGCCCCAATGGGGTGACCCCCCCCATATGGGCTCCCAATGGGATATCCCACCTCTATAGGGCCCCAATGGGGTGACCCCCCCCATATAGGCTCCCAATGGGATATCCCACCTCTATAGGGCCCCAATGGGGTGACCCCCCCCATATGGGCTCCCAATGGGATGAGCCTTTCCTATAGGGCCCCAATGGGGTGACCCCCCCCATATGGGCTCCCAATGGGATATCCCACCTCTATAGGGCCCCAATGGGGTGACCCCCCCCATATAGGCTCCCAATGGGATATCCCACCTCTATAGGGCCCCAATGGGGTGACCCCCGCCATATAGGCTCCCAATGGGATATCCCACCTCTATAGGGCCCCAATGGGGTGACCCCTTCCTATAGGGCCATAATGGGCTGTACCATATAGGACCCCAATGAGGGGGGGGGGGGGCTATGGGGTGGGGGTTACCTCGCCCTGGGGGGGGGTCACCCTTAGCACCCTGTGGGTCTCGAACTCCTCCAGGTTAACGCAGGGGTGGAAGGAGACGTCGTCCACACGGACCTGGGTGCCATAGCCTGGAGGGGTATGGGTGCTATGGGTGCTATGGGTGCTATGGGTGCTATGGGTGCTATGGGTGCTATGGGTGCTATGGGGGCTATGGGTGCTATGGGTGCTATGGGTGCTAGGGGTGATATAGGTGATAGGGGTGCTATGGAAGATATAGGAGCTATGGGTGCTATGGGTGCTATGGGGGCTATGGGTGCTATGGGTGCTATGGGTGCTATGGGTGCTATGGGTGCTATGGGGGCTATGGGTGCTATGGGGGCTATGGGTGCTATGGGGGCTATGGGGGCTATGGGGGCTATGGGTGCTATGGGTGCTATGGGTGCTATGGGTGCTATGGGGGCTATGGGGGCTATGGGGGCTATGGGGGCTATGGGGGGGCTATGGGGGCTATGGGGGCTATGGGAGGATATGGGGGGTATGGGTGCTATGGGGGCTATGGGGGGTATGGGGGCTATGGGGGCTATGGGAGGATATGGGGGGTATGGGTGCTATGGGGGCTATGGGGGCTATGGGGGCTATGGGGGCTATGGGGGCTATGGGGGCTATGGGGGGTATGGGGGCTATGGGGGCTATGGGGGCTATGGGGGCTATGGGTGCTATGGGGCTGTGGGGGGTATGGGGCTATGGGGGCTATGGGGGCTATGGGTGCTATGGGTGCTATGGGGGCTATGGGGGCTATGGGGGGGTATGGGGGCTATGGGGCTGTGGGGGGTATGGGGCTATGGGGGCTATGGGGGCTATGGGGGCTATGGGGGCTATAGGGGGGTATGAGGGGTATGGGGCTGTGGGGGGTATGGGAGGTATGGGGGCTATGGGGGCTATGGGGGGTATGGGGGGTATGGGGGCTATGGGGGGTATGGGGGCTATGGGGGTATGGGGGCTATGGGGCTATGGGGGCTATGGGGGGTATGGGGGGTATGGGGGTTATGGGGGGGATGGGTGCTATGGGGCTATGGGGGTATGGGTCAATGGGGATCAATGGGGATCAATGGGGTTCAATGGGGTTCAATGGGGATCAATGGGGTCAATGGGGTTCAATGGGGTTCAATGGGGATCAATGGGGTTCAATGGGGGTCAATGGGGTTCAATGGGGATCAATGGGGTTCAATGGGGGTCAATGGGGTTATAATGGGGTTTAATGGGGTTTAATGGGGTTCAATGGGGTTCAATGGGGGTTAATGGGGTTCAATGGGGATCAATGGGGTTCAATGGGGGTCAATGGGGTTCAATGGGGATCAATGGGGTTCAATGGGGGTCAATGGGGGTCACTGTGGGGCTCTCACCCCTTAGCTCCGCTTTTCCCACGCAGAATTCCTCGCTCAGCCCAAGGCGCAGCTCTGGGGGGGCAATGGGGGCACCCATGGGTGCTGGGTGGGGGGGGCACCCATAGGGGATGGGGGGGGGGGCACCCATGGGTGCTGGGTGGGGGTCACCCATAGGGGATGGGGGGGGGGGGCACCCATGGGTGCTGGGAAGGGGGGCACCCACAGGTGATGGGGGGGGCACCCATGGGTGCTGGGGGGGGCCCCATAGGGGATGGGGGGGGCACCCATAGGGGATGGGGGGGAACCTATAGGTGATGGGGGGGCACCCATGGGTGCTGGGTGGGGGGTACCCATAGGTGATGTGGGGGACCCATAGGGGATGGGGGGGGGGCACCCATGGGTGCTGGGGGGGGGGGGCACCCATAGGGGATGGGGTGGGGGCACCCATAGGTGATGGGGGGGGGCACCCATGGATGCTGGGGGGGGCAATGGGGGGCAATGGGGGCACCCATGGGTGCTGGGGGGGGTACCCATAGGTGATGGGACGGGACCCATAGGTGATGAGGGGGGCACCCATTGCTGATGAAGGGGGCACCCATAGGTGAGGCGGGGGACCCATAGGGGATGGGGGGGGGCACCCATAGGTTAAGGGGGCGGGGCACCCATAGGTGATGGGGGGGGACCCATAGGTTCTGGGGGGGGCACCCATGGGTGCTGGCTGGGGGTCACCCATAGGTGATGGGGGGGACCCATAGGGGATGGGGGGGGAACCTATTGGTGATGGGGGGTGCACCCATAGGGGGGCGGGGCACCCATAGGTGATGGGGGGACCCATAGGTGATGGGGGGGGCACCCATGGGTGCTGGCTGGGGGTCACCCATAGGTGATGGGGGGGGGGCACCCATAGGTGATGGGGGGGCACCCATAGGTGATGTGGGGGGACCCATAGGTGATGGGGGGGGCACCCATGGGTGCTGGCTGAGGGTCACTCATAGGTGATGGGGGGGACCCATAGGTGCTGGGTGGGGGGCACCCATAGGTGATGGGGGAGGGGGCAATGGGGGTGAATGGGGGCACCCATGGGTGCTGGGTGGGGGGCACCCATGGGTGCCCCCCCCTCACCTCTGCAGTTGGGGATGTAGCACTTGAGGCGCATCTCCCCCTGCACGTCCACCTTAAGGCCCCATAGATGGTCAAAATAATGGGGGGGACCCCCATATAGGGTTAAAAGGGGGGGGACACCCCCATATAGGGTTAAAAGGGGGGGGACACCCCATATAGGGTTAAAAGGGGGGGGACACCCCATATAGGGTTAAAAGGGGGGGACACCCCATATAGGGTTAAAAGGGGGGGGGACACCCCCATATAGGGTTAAAAGGGGGGGGACACCCCATATAGGGTTAAAAGGGGGGGGGACACCCCCATATAGGGTTAAAAGGGGGGGGACACCCCATATAGGGTTAAAAGGGGGGGGACACCCCATATAGGGTTAAAAGGGGGGGGACACCCCCATATAGGGTTAAAAGGGGGGGGACACCCCCATATAGGGTTAAAAGGGGGGGGACACCCCATATAGGGTTAAAAGGGGGGGGGACACCCCCATATAGGGTTAAAAGGGGGGGGGACACCCCCATATAGGGTTAAAAGGGGGGGGGACACCCCCATATAGGGCCTCAATGGGGGTATCCCCCCCATAGAGGCCCATAATGGTTCGGTCCCCCCCTATGGCGGCCCAGGCCGGACTGAACCATTGTGGGTCCTGGGGGGGGGGGTCAGGACCCACATTGGGGCTCAGCACCACGGTGAGGCGCTCCAGGACGTCCACGAAGAGCTCCTCCCCCTATGTGTGGGGCAGAGAAAGGGGGGTTAGGGGGGGATGGGGCTGGGATGGACTGGGATGGACTGGGATATAATGGGATTGCATTGGGATGCATTGGGATGGGACTGGGATGGACTGGGATGGAACTGGGATGGACTGGGATATAATGGGATGGAATTGGGATTGCATTGGGATGCATTGGGATGGGACTGGGATGGAATGGGATGGGACTGGGATGGAATGGGATGGAACTGGGATGCATTGGGATGGGACTGGGATGGACTGGGAATGAACTGGGATGGACTGGGATGAACTGGGATGGGCTGGGAATGAACTGGGATGGACTGGGATGGAACTGGGATGCATTGGGATGGGACTGGGATGGATTGGGATGGACTGGGATGGACTGGGATGGAATGGGATGGAATGGGATGGAACTGGGATGGACTGGGATGGGATTATGATGGAATGGGATGGAATGGGATGGACTGGGATGGATTGGGATGGACTGGGATGGAATTGGGATGGAACTGGGATGCATTGGGATGGACTGGGATGGATTGGGATGGAATGGGATGGAATGGGATGGAATTGGGATGGAATGGGATGGAATGGGATGGACTGGGATGGAATGGGATGGAATTGGGATGGAATGGGATGGAATGGGATGGACTGGGATGGATTGGGATGGAATGGGATGGAATGGGATGGACTGGGATGGACTGGGATGGAACTGGGATGGACTGGGATGGAACTGGGATGGGATTGGGATGGACTGGGATGGACTGGGATGGAACTGGGATGGGATTGGGATGGACTGGGATGGACTGGGATGGAACTGGGATGGAACTGGGATGGGATTGGGATGGACTGGGATGGACTGGGATGGACTGGGATGGAACTGGGATGGACTGGGATGGACTGGGATGGAACTGGGATGGGATTGGGATGGACTGGGATGGACTGGGATGGAACTGGGATGGGATTGGGATGGAATGGGATGGAACTGGGATGGAACTGGGATGGACTGGGATGGACTGGGATGGAACTGGGATGGGATTGGGATGGACTGGGGTGGACTGGGATGGGACTGGGATGGAATGGGATGGAACTGGGATGGGACTGGGATGGAACTGGGCTATAAGGGATGGGACTGGGATATAATGGGATGCATTGGGATGCACTGGGATCCATTGGGATGGGACTGGGATAGAATGGGATGCATTGATATTGCAGGGGGATGCACTGGGATGTGCTGGGATCCATTGGGATCCATTGGGATCCATTGGGATGCACTGGGATCCATTGGGATCCATTGGGATGCACTGGGATGCATTGGGGTCCATTGGGATGCACTGGGATCCATTGGGATCCATTGGGATGCACTGGGATCCATTGGGATGAACTGGGATGCACTGGGATGCATTGGGATCCATTGGGATGCACTGGGATGCACTGGGATCCATTGGGGTCCATTGGGGTCCATTGGGATGAACTGGGATCCATTGGGATGCATTGGGATCCATTGGGATGCACTGGGATCCATTGGTATGCACTGGGATGCACTGGGATCCATTGGGATCCATTGGGGTCCATTGGGATGCACTGGGATCCATTGGGTTCCATTGGGGTCCATTGGGATGCACTGGGATCCATTGGGATGCATTGGGATCCATTGGGATGCACTGGGATGCACTGGGATCCATTGGGATCCATTGGGGTCCATTGGGATGCACTGGGATCCATTGGGATGAACTGGGATCCATTGGGATCCATTGGCTATGGGGCAGGGGGGGGTCACTCACCTGCTCCCCCCGGGCCACCCCCAGGGGTCTCGTGGCGGCCGAGCCCGGAGCCACCTTGGAGCGTTGCGTGTCCGCCCCGAACTGCAACGGGAACAATGGGGACAATGGGAACAATGGGAACAATGGGGACAATGGGGACAATGGGAACAATGGGGACAATGGGGACAATGGGAACAATGGGGACAATGGGGACAATGGGAACAATGGGGACAATGGGGACAATGGGAACAATGGGGACAATGGGGACAATGGGGACAATGGGAACAACGGGAACAATGGGAATGGGAATGGAACGGGAACAATGGGGACAATGGGAACAACGGGAACAATGGGAATGGGAATGGAACGGGAACAATGGGGACAATGGGAACAATGGGGACAATGGGAACGGGAACAACGGGAACGGGAACAATGGGAATGGGAATGGAACGGGAACAACGGGAACAACGGGAATGGAACGGGAACAACGGGAACAATGGGAACAATGGGAATGGAACGGGAACAGCGGGAACAATGGGAACAATGGGAACAACGGGAACGGGAATGGGAACAACGGGAATGGAACGGGAACAATGGGAATGGAATGGGAAAAATGGGGATGGGAACAATGGGAATGGGAACAACGTGAATGGAACGGGAACAGCGGGAATGGGAACAATGGGAATGGAACGGGAACAACGGGAATGGAATGGGAAGAACGGGAATGGGAACAACGGGAATGGAACGGGAACAATGGGAATGGTACGGGAACAACGGGAATGGAACGGGAACAACGGGAATGGAACGGGAACAACGGGAATGGAACGGGAACAATGGGAATGGTACGGGAACAACGGGGACGGGAACAATGGGAATGGAACGGGAACAACGGGAATGGAACGGGAACAACGGGAATGGAACGGGAACAATGGGAATGGAACGGGAACAATGGGAATGGAACGGGAACAACGGGAATGGAACGGGAACAACGGGAATGGAACGGGAACAATGGGAATGGAACGGGAACAACGGGAATGGAACGGGAACAACGGGAACGGGAACAACGGGAATGGAACGGGAACAGCGGGAACGGGAACAACGGGAACAACGGGACCGGGAATGGGAGGGGAACGGGAACGCGGATGGGGATGGGAACGGGAGCGGGGATGGGAACGGGAATGGGGATGGGATTGGGAGGCATGGGGGGCACTGGGATGCACTGGGGGATGCTGGGAAAGGACTGGGATATACTGGGATGTACTGGGGGGTAATTGGGATGCATTGGGATGCACTGGGATGCACTGGGGGGTAATTGGGATGCATTGGGGTGCACTGGGGGGTAATTGGGATGCAGTAGGATGCACTGGGGGGTAATTGGGATGCATTGGGATGCACTGGGATGCACTGGGGGGTAATTGGGATGCATTGGGGTGCACTGGGGGGGAATTGGGATGCACTGGGATGCACTGGGGGGTAATTGGGATGCATTAGGATGCACTGGGGGGTAATTGGGATGCATTGGGATGCACTGGGATGCACTGGGGGGTAATTGGGATGCATTGGGGTGCACTGGGGTGCACTGGGGGGTAATTGGGATGCATTGGGGTGCACTGGGGGGTAATTGGGATGCATTGGGGTGCACTGGAGGGTAATTGGGATGCACTGGGATGCACTGGGGGGTAATTGGGATGCATTGGGATGCACTGGGATGCACTGGGGGGAAATTGGGATGCATTGGGATGCACTGGGATGCACTGGGGGGTAATTGGGATGCATTGGGATGCACTGGGATGCACTGGGGGGTAATTGGGATGCAGTGGGGTGCACTGGGGGGGGGGGTAATTGGGATGCACTGGGCTGCACTGGGGGGTAATTGGGATGCACTGGGATGCACTGGGGGGTAATTGGGATGCATTGGGATGCACTGGGATGCACTGGGGGGTAATTGGGATGCATTGGGGTGCACTGGGATGCACTGGGGGGTAATTGGGATGCATTGGGGTGCACTGGGGGGTAATTGGGATGCACTGGGATGCACTGGGGGGTAATTGGGATGCATTGGGATGCACTGGGATGCACTGGGGGGTAATTGGGATGCATTGGGATGCACTGGGATGCACTGGGGGGTAATTGGGATGCATTGGGGTGCACTGGGGGGTAATTGGGATGCACTGGGATGCACTGGGATGCACTGGTAATTGGGATGCATTGGGGTGCACTGGGATGCACTGGGGGGTAATTGGGATGCATTGGGGTGCACTGGGGGGTAATTGGGATGCATTGGGATGCACTGGGATGCACTGGGGGGTAATTGGGATGCATTGGGATGCACTGGGGTGCACTGGGGGGTAATAGTGGTTCACTGGGATGCACTGGGATGCACTGGGACCCCCCCAGCCCATACTGGGATCCAATGGACCCCAAACTGGGATGCACTGGGATGCACTGGGACCCCCCCAGCCCATACTGGGATCCAATGGACCCCAAACTGGGATGCACTGGGATGCACTGGGAGATCGTAAGAAAACAATTGGGATGCACTGGGGTGCACTGGGGGGTAATTGGGATGCATTGGGGTGCACTGGGATGCACTGGGGGGTAATTGGGATGCATTGGGGTGCATTGGGATGCACTGGGGTGCACTGGGGGGTAATTGGGATGCATTGGGGTGCATTGGGATGCACTGGGGTGCACTGGGGGGTAATTGGGATGCATTGGGATGCACTGGGGGGTAATTGGGATGCATTGGGATGCACTGGGATGCACTGGGGGGTAATTGGGATGCACTGGGATGCACTGGGGGGTAATTGGGATGCACTGGGATGCACTGGGGGGTAATTGGGATGCATTGGGGTGCACTGGGATGCACTGGGGGGTAATTGGGATGCACTGGGATGCACTGGGGGGTAATTGGGATGCATTGGGGTGCATTGGGATGCACTGGGGTGCACTGGGGTGCATTGGGATGCACTGGGATGCACTGGTATGCATTGGGATGCACTGTGATGCACTGGGATGCACTGGGATGCACTGGGGGGTAATTGGGATGCATACTGGGATGCACTGGGGGGTAACTGGGATGCACTGGGATGCACTTGGGGGTAATTGGGATGCATTGGGGTGCACTGGGGGGTAACTGGGATGCACTGGGATGCACTGGGGGGAAATTGGGATGCATTGGGGTGCATTGGGATGCACTGGGGTGCACTGGGGGGTAATTGGGATGCATTGGGGTGCACTGGGATGCACTGGGGGGTAATTGGGATGCATTGGGGTGCATTGGGATGCACTGGGGTGCACTGGGGGTAATTGGGATGCATTGGGGTGCATTGGGATGCACTGGGGTGCACTGGGGGGTAATTGGGATGCATTGGGATGCACTGGGGGGGGGGTAATTGGGATGCATTGGGATGCACTGGGATGCACTGGGACCCCCCCAGCCCATACTGGGATCCAATGGACCCCAAACTGGGATGCACTGGGATGCACTGGGGGTAATTGGGATGCATTGGGGTGCACTGGGATGCACTGGGGGGTAATTGGGATGCATTGGGGTGCAATGGGATGCACTGGGGTGCCCTGGGGGTTAAGTGGGATGCACTGGGGTGCACTGGGGGGTAATTGGGATGCATTGGGGTGCATTGGGATGCACTGGGGTGCACTGGGGGGTAATTGGGATGCATTGGGATGCACTGGGGGGTAATTGGGATGCATTGGGGTGCACTGGGGGGTAATTGGGATGCATTGGGGTGCACTGGGGGTAATTGGGATGCACTGGGATGCACTGGGGGTAATTGGGATGCATTGGGATGCACTGGGATGCACTGGGGGGTAATTGGGATGCACTGGGATGCACTGGGGGGTAATTGGGATGCACTGGGATGCACTGGGGGGTAATTGGGATGCATTGGGGTGCACTGGGATGCACTGGGGGTTAATTGGGATGCACTGGGATGCACTGGGGGGTAATTGGGATGCATTGGGGTGCATTGGGATGCACTGGGGTGCACTGGGGGGTAATTGGGATGCATTGGGGTGCATTGGGATGCACTGGGGTGCACTGGGGGGTAATTGGGATGCATTGGGATGCATTGGGATGCACACTGGGGGGTAATTGGGATGCACTGGGACTGCACTGGGGGGTAATTGGGATGCACTGGGATGCACTGGGGGGTAATTGGGATGCACTGGGATGCACTGGGATGCACTGGGGGGTAATTGGGATGCATTGGGGTGCACTGGGGGGTAATTGGGGTGCATTGGGATGCACTGGGATGCACTGGGGGGTAATTGGGGTGCATTGGGATGCACTGGGAGCCCCCCTGCGCCCTCACCAGCCCAATGGAGCCCAGGTCCAGGAGGCTGAAGGGGGGGGAGCTCACGGGGGGGCTCTGGGTGAGGCTGCGCAGCACCTCTGGGGCCGTGCTCTGGATGTACCCATAGTCCTTTGGGGCGGGGGGGGGGGGGGGGGGGGGGGGGCACCCCAAAGAGGGGCCCCCAGCACCCCCATAGGGGAACATGGAGCCAACCCCCCAAACCCCCTTTAAACGCCCCCAAACCCTTTTAAACGCCCCCAAATCCCCTTTAAACGCCCCCAAACCCCCTTTAAACGCCCCCAAACCCCCTTTACACGCCCCCAAATCCCCTTTAAACGCCCCCAAACCCCCTTTAAACGCCCCCAAAACCCCTTTAAACCCCCCCAAACCCCCTTTAAACGCCCCCAAACCCCTCTAAAGGCCCCCAAACCCCTTTAAACCCCCCCAAACCCCTTTAAACCCCCCCAAACCCCTTTAAACGCCCCCCAAACCCCTTTAAACCCCCCCAAACCCCGTTTAAACGCCCCCAAACCCCTTTAAACGCCCCCCAACCGCCCCCAAACCCAATTTAAACCCCCCCAAACCCCTTTAAACCCCCCCAAACCCCTTTAAACGCCCCCTAAACCCCTTTAAACGCCCCCAAACCCCCTTTAAACGCCCCCAAATCCCCTTTAAACGCCCCCAAACCCCTTTAAACCCCCCAAACCCCTTTAAACGCCCCCAAACCCTTTTAAACGCCCCCAAATCCCCTTTAAACGCCCCCAACGCATTCTACACGCACCCTAGTGACTTTTAAACGCCCCCAACCCCCTCTAAAGGCCCCCAAACCCCCTTTAAACCCCCCCAAACCCCTTTAAACGCCCCCAAACCCCTTTAAACCCCCCCAAACCTCTTTAAACCCCCCCCAAACCCCTTTAAACGCCCCCCAACCCCCTTTAAACGCCCCCAACCCCCCTTTAAACGCCCCCAAACCCCTTTAACCCCCCCCACACCCCTTGAAACGCCCCCAAACCCCTTGAAACGCCCCCCAAACGCCCCCAAACCCAATTTAAACCCCCCCAAACCCCTTTAAACGCCCCCTAAACCCCTTTAAACGCCCCCAAACCCCTTTAAACCCCCCAAACCCCGTTTAAACGCCCCCAAACCCCTTTAAACCCCCCAAACGCCTTTAAACGCCCCCAAACCCCTTTAAACGCCCCCCAAACGCCCCAAAACGCCTTTTAAACGCCCCCAAACGCCTTTAAACGCCCCCAAACCCCTTTAAACGCCCCCAAACCCCCTTTAAACGCCCCCAAACCCCATTAAACGCCCCCCAAACGCCTTTAAACGCCCCCAAACGCCTTTAAACGCCCTCAAACGCCTTTAAACCCCCCCAAACCCCTTTAAACGCCCCCAAACCCCCTTTAAACGCCCCCGAACCCCTTTAAACGCCCCCAAACCCCTTTAAACGCCCCCAATCCCATTTAAACGCCCCCAAACGTTTTTAAACGCCCCCCAACCCCCTTTAAACGCCCCCAAACCCCTTTAAACGCCCCCAAAACCCCTTTAAACGCCCCAAAACCCCTTTAAATCCCCCCAAACCCCCTTTAAACGCCCCCAAACCCCTTTAAACGCCCCCAAACCCCCTTTAAACGCCCCCAATCCCATTTAAACGCCCCCAAACCCCTTTAAACGCCCCCAAACCCCTTTAAACGCCCCCAAACCCCCTTTAAACGCCCCCAATCCCATTTAAACGCCCCCAAACCCCTTTAAACGCCCCCAAACCCCTTTAAACGCCCCCAAACCCCCTTTAAACCCCCCCAAAACCCTTTAAAACCCCCCAAAATCCCCTTTAAACGCCCCCAAACCCCCTTTAAACGCCCCCAAACCCCCTTAAAACGCCCCCAATCCCATTTAAACGCCCCCAAACCCCTTTAAACGCCCCCAAACCCCCTTTAAGCCCCCCCCAAACCCCCTTTAAGCCCCCCCAAACTCCCTTTAAACCCCCCCAAGCCCCCTTTAAACGCCCCCAAACCCCTTGAAACGCCCCCAAACCCCTTTAAACGCCCCAAAACCCCTTTAAACCCCCCCCCCCCAAACGCCTTTAAACGCCCCCAAACCCCTTTAAACGCCCCCCAAACGCCCCCAAACGCCGTTGAAACGCCCCCAAACGCCTTTAATCGCCCCCAAACCCCTTTAAACGCCCCCCAAACGCCCCCAAACGCCGTTGAAACGCCCCCAAACGCCTTTAAACGCCCTCAAACGCCTTTAAACGCCCCCAAACGCCTTTAAACGCCCTCAAACGCCTTTAAACCCCCCAAACCCCTTTAAACGCCCCCAAACCCCCTTTAAACGCCCCTGAACCCCTTTAAACGCCCTCCAAACCCCTTTAAACGCCCCCAAACCCCTTTAAACGCCCCCAAACCCCCTTTAAACGCCCCCAATCCCATTTAAACGCCCCCAAACCCCTTTAAACGCCCCCAAACCCCTTTAAACGCCCCCAACCCCCCTTTAAACGCCCCCAATCCAATTTAAACGCCCCCAAACCCCTTTAAACGCCCCCAAACCCCCTTAAACGCCCCCCAACCCCTTTAAACGCCCCCAAACCCCCTTTAAACGCCCCCAACCCCATTTAAACGCCCCCAAACCCCTTTAAACGCCCCCAAACCCCTTTAAACCCCCCCAAACCCCCTTTAAACCCCCTCAAACCCCCTTTAAACGCCCTCAAACCCCCTTTAAACGCCCCCAAACCCCCTTTAAACGCCCCCAAAACCCCTTTAAACCCCCCAAACCCCTTTAAACCCCCCAAACCCCTTTAAACGCCCCCAAACCCCCTTTAAACCCCCCCAAACCCCTTTAAACCCCCCAAACCCCTTTAAACGCCCCCCAAACCCCTTTAAACCCCCCCAAACCCCGTTTAAACGCCCCCAAACCCCTTTAAACCCCCCCAAACGCCTTTAAACGCCCCCAAACCCCTTTAAACGCCCCCCAAACGCCCCCAAACGCCGTTTAAACGCCCCCAAACGCCTTTAAACGCCCCCAAACCCCTTTAAACGCCCCCCAAACGCCCCCAAACGCCGTTGAAACGCCCCCAAACGCCTTTAAACGCCCCCAAACCCCTTTAAACGCCCCCAAACCCCTTTAAACGCCCCCAAACCCCCTTTAAACGCCCCCAAACCCCTTGAAACGCCCCCAAACGCCTTTAAACGCCCTCAAACGCCTTTAAACGCCCCCAAACGCCTTTAAACGCCCCCAAACGCCTTTAAACCCCCCCAAACCCCTTTAAACGCCCCCAAACCCCCTTTAAACGCCCCCGAACCCCTTTAAACGCCCTCCAAACCCCTTTAAACGCCCCCAAACCCCTTTAAACGCCCCCAAACCCCCTTTAAACGCCCCCAATCCCATTTAAACGCCCCCAAACCCCTTTAAACGCCCCCAAACCCCATTAAACGCCCCCAAACCCCCTTTAACCGCCCCCACTCCCATTTAAACGCCCCCAAACCCCTTTAAACGCCCCCAAACCCCTTGAAACGCCCCCAAACCCCTTTAAACGCCCCCAAACCCCTTTAAACCCCCAAACCCCCTTTAAACCCCCTTCAACCCCTCTTCAACCCCCCTTTAACCCCCCCAAACCCCCTTTAAACCCCCTCAAACCCCTTTAAACGCCCTCAAACCCCCTTTAAACGCCCCCAAACCTCCTCTCAACCCCCCAACCCCATTCAGACCCCCCCTTACTACCCAACTCCTCCCTCAAACCCCTTTAAACACCCCCAAACCCCCTCTCAACCCCCCCCAAACCCCTTTAAACGCCCCCCAAACGCCCCCAAACCCCCTTTAAACGCCCCCAAACGCCGTTTAAACGCCCCCAAACGCCTTTAAACCCCTTTAAACGCCCCCAAACCCCCTTTAAACGCCCCCCAAACGCCCCCAAACGCCGTTGAAACGCCCCCAAACGCCTTTAAACGCCCCCCAACGCCGTTGAAACGCCCCCACCCGTTTAAACGCCCCCACCAACATCTCCTCCAGCAGCTCGGACACCA
>NW_026642963.1:0-14044 GCF_028554395.1 Pezoporus wallicus | reverse complement strand
AATGTTAAAAATTTCTCAGGAGATCCTCTACAGGAGAAGTGGAGCGGACTGTATCAGACAATATTGGCCACCTTTACAGCAGTGAAGATGGAGGAACAACCTGCTTGCAAGAATAAAGAAAGCACGAGAACCAGAGAAGACATGGCGGATTGAACTTTCAGGACCCTCGCATATGAAATTATATCAGTCATAATTTGGATTTATGTGATAACTGACATACCATCTTGGGACTAATACTTATACCTGAAATTAATGCAGAATGTTACTAAAGTTTTTAATTGTAGTGACTGTTGGGTGTGTGCACAGTTGCCTGAATCAGAAGAAGATCAGGGCCTTCCTGAAACAGATAAATATGTATTACACCAGGAACCAGAATAGGAGACTATGTTTATTTAAATATCACAGGTGTAAGTCACTATTCAAATTGTATAGATGGTATCGTGGTTCAGTGATAGCTTGATTCCTGAAGGGAAAGGATGGTATTGGTCAAGCGAGGGTTTAACCCTATTGCTGAACAGAATACTGCATTTTGTGAGATATTTTGTGAGGCAATCATAAATATCTCAGCAACCATAGAGGAAATATGGAAAAAGTTAACTTCATAGTTACCGGATCTCTCCTGGTTAAGGCAACTGGTTGCAGGAATATTACCAGAAGCCTTTCCAACTAGAAGCACACAAGCCCGGGAGGAAACAAAGATTGTTATAGGATGGTTGTGGGGATTTCAAAAGTATGTGCTGCATGAACTTATCCTACCATTCTGAATCAATTCATGCTAAACTGCGAAAATTGCAGGAAAATATGCAAGAACTTAGAATTATTGGAGGCAGATTGTATGAATGGTTAAGTAACCTAGGAGTTACTGGATGGTTCAGGGACATAATGAAAAAAGACCTTTTAATCTTGGCTATAGGACTACTCATTTTAATGATTGTACCTTGTATAATACAGTGTATATCAAAATAACTTCATAAATCGATAGAAGGAACATGGATATCTCTGTCATGAATAATATAGTAAAAGAATTTACTAACGTTAGAGACACAGGGGGGATTGATGCAGAGAGTTGACCAATGTACAGGGGGGTTGTACAGGGGGGTTGTACAAGGGGGTTAGAGGAATTTCCTTGCTTAAACAAAAGTATTGTCTGTTGTAAATGCCTGCTAAGCAGAACAAAGGCACCTGGTCCTATATATAAGGAAAAGCAGACACTTGGTCCTATTGATAAACAGCTATTGATAAGGAAAAGCAGACACTTGGTCCTTTTGATAAGCAGCTACTGATAAGGAAAAGCAGATGCCTGAATCTACTAACAAGGAGAGAAGCAGATGGTTTATGGCTGGGATACCGACCAAACCCTAAGGCCATATGTGAAGACTGAAAAGTGAAAAGTGCAAGGAGAGGAAGACTCATTTACTTCATCTTGAAGACCCCTACCCACAGGAGGAAGACTCAGTTACTTCATCTTGAGACCCCTGCCCATGACCAGAGGGGGCACTGCGCAGGTGCAGAGGACCTTCTGGCTCATTATAATACAAAGCGGGGATAGGACATGAATATGTATTGGCGTGTTGTACAACCTTATGAATATATATAACTTTAGAGAATAAATGTAGAGGGAAACAACACTGAGGTACGCATGACTTTGAGGAATTATCCCCGTGCGTCTCAGCACTGAATAAATAGCATACCTACTTTACAACTTTAACGAGTTGTGGAGTCAATCCGCGCATCAATATGGAATACCTCTTTGGTCAGTTTGGGTCAGGAGTCCTGTCTCTGCTTCCTCCCGACTTCCCCTCCTCCCTGGCAGAGCATGAGGCTCGCAAAGTCCTTGGCCAAACCAAAACATCATTGTTATCACCTCTATTCCCAGGCCGAAAGTCAAAACACAGCACTGCACCAGCTACCAAGAAGGAGAATAATGCTGCTGCTGAACCCAGGACAACAAGCTTTGCAGGCAGTCACCATGGACCTGTAGGCAGGAGGACACAAATATACCCCCTCCCCCAGGTTATCAGTTCTTCAGAAGTAGACAGGTTAAACTGCACATTTGCAGCATCATTACTCTCTCGCCCCCCCCCCCCCCCCCCCCTTTTTTGCATGAGTATCACAGAGAAACTGTATGGGCTCCCCCTGTCAATTGCAAGAAAAAATCATAACATATACAGCTTGAGTATAAGAGGATTTTAACCCATACGTGGTCACTGCTTGTCAGGCCTCCTTAAATATTTTGAGATCAAGAGCTTCCCACTCTTTAGCCCCCTGCTGTGTAGTAAACACAGGATATGCAAAGATGCCCACTGCAGAAAATTCACCATTAATGATCGCATCTTTGATTAACCCATGCCAAAACTGCGCAGGATTTGTGCCGCCCCCCGTACGTCTCCCACTCCCTCCCCCTGTTTGCCTTCTTTAAGGAAGGGGTTTTATGGAGGGTAAGGTGGAGGTGCCGATGGAGATGTGCCAATCTGAGTCTCGAGGGCTTCAAGCTTTTTCATCAATTGTTGCAGCTGAACGTCTCCAAGGCCAGTAAGTAGTTGCTGATGACCTGAGCAGACCGACCCGGAGACAAAGAGTCAGAGTCTGGCAGCAGAGGATATAAATCTGGCTTGGATTCAGGGGATTCGGGGTCTGATCCTGGGCCAAACTCAGGGTCTCCGTTGTTCGCAGCTATGTCTTTTTTGTCAGATGTCTCTCGCTCGGCATGTGGCCATCTGCAGACCTGGCTCCTCCGTAACTGAGTTAAAAATTTCCACTCTAGGGCATAATGGGTTGGAAAGGCTCGCAGTTCCTTTAAATCTCCCGCTAGCCCATGATCTCTATTTTCTACTGCATGCTTCAAAATGGCGCCCCAATCGATCCGGCACCGCCCTCTTCCTTTCAGCTTCCTCGACATTTATCATGCGTATCCCTTTTAATATACTTTCTCTGTCCTCTTCAAATTCCCTACTTTCGGAACTGGGGTGGTGGGGGAACAGGGGGTTACACCTCCTCCGCTGCACCTTCTGATGAAGGAGGGGGAGAAAAGGAAGGGGGGGAAAAACCCAGTGCTCCAAGCACAGGGAGCGCCCCGCAAGTTGGGGGAAACGAGTTGTAATCTTCCCCCTGCTTCAACCGACCGGGGAAGTCTGTTCCTAGCTTCTGCGTTGCTACAGCGGCAGTTTTCTTTTCCGCCGTGTATCTTTTTATACAATTTATTACTTCTCTCCGTGGCTTACCGAGTTTCTTTGCCGTTTTATCATCATTAAGCACCGAATCAAATAGTTCATCACCAAACTTTCGCCACTCACTCTCCTCAAAAACTGTATTAGGATCTACAAAAAATCCCTTAGCCTTCCCTACAGCCACTAGACCTGCTAGGTGCTTTAGAGTCTCAGGATTAATTCCCCGCTTTTATAAAAAGCACTGTAATAGATCAGGGGCTACCTCTCGGTCCATTTGCATGGCCGGCCTTTTCCGGATCGTCCTGTGACCTGGGTCTCCAGATCATCCTCCCGATGCAGCAGTGTCTGGTTCGCCCCAGGGGCGGACTCCTTTCGGTCCGTCCAAGCACCCGGGTCTGTCACGCCACCGCAGTAGCATTGCCCGCGCTCCCCAGCCACTGCCGCCGGCGCCGCTCACTCGCCGTTCCGGGTCCCTGTTACTCAGGGCCCTGTATTCCGGGTCCCCGTTAACAGGGGCCCTGTAGTCCTGGTCCCTGTTCGGGTGCCATTTGTTAGCGGCGAGGAAAAGCAAGACACGCCAACCCAATATGGGCGATAAGCAAGCTTCTACTTTATTTGTGGCACAATTCGCTTATATAGGCGTGGTGTTTAGCCACGCCTCCTAGTCACATCAGTATTGGTTAGTTCTACACAGCTTCCCTCACGTTCTCCTCCCACATCCGGTTTCCGGTTACCTGTGAGGCCTACACCTTGCTTTGCTCTCACAAGGCCTCTAAGGATCCATGGCCTTGCTCTTGGAGCCATTCTGCAACAATTCCCCCTTTTTCTTTTGTGCGAGCAAAACATTGTGGGTCGTTACGTTCACTTGTTTCATCACGCAACTATGAGCAAATTTAACAACTACAATTATTAAAATAACAGTGATACATAAGTGCAATCCTTCATATAACAGTGTTTTAATTCAACCTGTAATACCCCATGAGGACAACCGTTTAGTTAATCCTGGATGTGAGTGAGCAAGCTCTCTGGCTAGGGTTTAAACCATGACAGTTCTTTTGGCACCCAACGTGGGGCACGAGGGGTTGAGATAACGACAGACCTGACCGGATTAATAGTCACCCATCACAATGCTGATTTATTGGCTCTCAAGGTTGTTCCTCTTGATCTCACAGTTTCAGTATATCGTATCTTACGTCCATCCGGTATTTGCTGTATTAGTGTTTTTCAAGTGTGGGGCTTGGGCTAAGGTTTTTGTCTCATATTGTACTTTATGGTAATGACTTGTAATAAAATAGAATCTTTGATCATGAAACTGATCTGGCTTATGTTCCCAGTGTGGTCACCACCTTTATACTTTGGGAGGTACATAATAGAAATGCTTAGCAATTACACATCTTTTTTCTCCTTCTCAGGTGCTCAACCTGTGAAGGAGACATTCTTTTACCCTCCCAGTCCTCCCCCCCAGACCATTTACATTTGAGAGTTTTGAAGTTTCTTAATGGCCTTTTAACGCTGTTGAGACTTGTTTGCTGATCGTGATGGGGATCACCATGTTGGCACACATACAGAGTGTGTTTTGCCCACGACTGATTTCAAGAGTTAAGCAGAGTCAGTTTTGGGTCTTGTCTGGGGTCAAACGACGATATAGGAGGACCAGGAGATTTTCCCTGAGGCTGGACAGCCATGAGTGGCAGGGTGTGTGGGATAGTATGGGCAAGTATCTAGGTCAGTGGGCCCCTCCAGTACTTTGGAATTTCACTACCGAAAAACTGCAAAATCCAGAAGAACTAGTAAAACACTTAAATGAGGTGTGACACTTAAATGAGGTGTGTGGTTATTCTGGCCATACCAGAGATGGACAAATCATGGCAACGTGCTGGGGCTTGGCCTATGCTTACAGGGCCTTGTTCAACACTATTCAGCACCTTCAAAAGGAAAAAAAATGTCGGTGGATATGAGCGTAAAGTAACAGTCAGCAGCTACTCCAGCTCCAGGCACAGCAGCTTCACCACCCCCAGCGACAAGTACAGTCACTACTCTAACTTTGGCTGCAATGAACAGCGCGGCTACCCCAGTGGCAAGTAAAGAAGCCACTCAGACTTCAACTGGAACAGACAGCGTGGCTACCCCAGCTCCAAGCACAGCAGCTGCACCACCCCCAGCAAAAAGTACAGTTGCTACTCAAACCACAGTGATAATCACTGCAGCCAAACCAGAGGACCACTTCATACCAATATCGGTTGCCCCTATACGCAAGAGAACAAGCACAAAAGAGTCAAGAAGGGTGAAGCAAGATGAAGAAACAATGTATTCACCACCCAGTCTAGCATCTGATCAGGAGTCATCATCGCATGATGAAGAACAAGAAGAAGAGGAGACTTCTCGACCTCGGACCTCAACCGAGCTGCGGAATAGGCAAAAAGATTTTACCCGTCAACCAGGGGAGCACATCATCACCTGGTTGCTCCGATGCTGGGACAATGGGGCCGATGGTCAGGAACTAGAAGGTACAGAAGCCGAGCAGCTGGGATCACTTGCTAGAGAAGGGGTAATTGACAAAGCAATTGCAAGAGAGAAAAAGTCCCTCAGTCTTTGGAGGTGGATCTTGGCAGCTGTGAAAGAAAGGTTTCCATACAAGGACGATATTATGAGTCCTTCGGCCAAGTGGACGACTTCAGAGAAAGCCATCCAGTCTCTGAGGGAATCAGCCATCGTAGAGATGCTCTATCACATCAAGCCGAATAACGGGGATACACCTATAGATCCAGATGAACTCGAATGTACACGCCCCATGTGGCGAAAACTTGCATGAATTGCACCGTCATCATATGCCCATTCATTGGCTACAGTAACCTGGAATGACATAGTACTGCTAACAGTGGATGAAATGATCATAAACTCCAAGAGTTCAAAGACAATCTCACCCCTTCCATCTTCTCAGCTGTGGAAAAAGCTGTCCCAGGACCTCGAACAATTGAGGGACAATCAATCTGATTTATCCATCTCCTCACGTGTACCAACACATGTCTCAGCTATTAACAAAAGGCGTCCTACTGTTGGAGAGAGGAGATACAAGAGGTATACGCCACGGGGTACCCTATGGTTTTACCTGCTGGATCACGGAGAAGACATGACAAAGTGGGATGGAAAACCTACTACAGCTCTGGAGGAACGGGTGAATGTATTGAAGAGGGGATCAAGGGCCAAGACTGGTCGTCCCATGAGAGCTATGGCTTCAGTCTCTGGTGAGCAGTTTCCCAGATGGAGTGGAAGAGCTGATTTTACTCCAGCTCCTGTGATAACGAAGAATAATCCCTTTCACCACGACTTAAGTGTCCAGCGCTGTGTTGATTATTAGATGGGCCCTGCCTCCAGCCAGGTGGAGGTAGGAGACAATCATATTTACTGGACTGTGTGGATCAGATGGCCTGGCACATCAGTCCCACAGAAGGATAAGGCTCTAGTAGATACCGGTGCACAGTGTACCCTGATGCCATCAAGCTGTCAAGGGGTGGAACCCATCTATATTTCTGGAGTAACAGGAGGATCCCAAGAGTTGACTGTGCTGGAGGCTGAAATCAGCCTGACTGGGAGGGAGTGGCAAAAGCACCCTATTGTGACTGGTCCAGAGGCTCCATGCATCCTCGGCATAGACTACCTCAAGAGAGGGTATGTTAAGGACCCAAAAGGGTACTGATGGGCTTTTGGTATTGCTGCTTTGGAGACTGAGGAAATTGAGCATCTGTCCACCTTGCCTGGTGTCTCAGAGGATCCTTCTGTTGTGGGGTTGCGGAAAGTCGAAGAACAACAAGTGCAATTGTGAGCACAAGAGTGCACCGGCGGCACTGTCTAACCAACCGAGACTCCTTGTCTCCCATCCATCAGCTGATCCGTAGACTGGAGAGTCAGGGAGTGATCAGCAGGACGCGCTCTCCCTTTAATAGCCCCATATGGCCAGTACGAAGTTCTAATGGAGAATGGAGAGTAACAGTAGACTATCATGGCCTGAATGAAGAATAAAATAGAATAGAATAGCATAGAACAGAATAGAATAATTGGGGTTGGTAAGGACCTTAAGATCATCTAGTTCCAACCCCCCTGCCATGGGCAAGGGACACCTTACGCTAAATCATATCACCCAAGGCCTCATCCAACCTGCTCTTGAACACTGCCAGGGATGGAGCATTCACAACCTCCCTGGGCAACCCATTCCAGTGCCTCACCACCCTAACAGGAAAGAATTTCCTCCTTAAATCCAATCTAAACTTCCTCTGTTTAAGCTTTAACCCGTTACCCCTTGTCCTATCACTACAGTCTCTAGTCCCTCTCCAGCATCCCTGTAGGTTCCCTTCAGATACTGGAAGGCTGTTATGAGGTCTCCACACAGCCTTCTCTTCTCCAGGCTGAACAGCCCCAACTTTCTCAGCCTGTCTTCATACGGGAGGTGCTCCAGTCCCCTGATTATCCTCGTGGCCCTTCTCTGGACTTGTTCCAACAGTTCCATGTCCTCTTTATGTTGCGGACACCAGAACTGCACACAATACTCCAGGCAAGGTCTCACAAGAGCAGAGCAGAGGGGCAGGATCACCTCCTTCGACCTGCTGGTCACGCTCCTTTTGATGCAGCCCAGGATACGGTTGCTTTCTGGGCTGCAAGCGCACACTGAAGCCGGCTCATGCTTATTTTCTCATCCACCAAAACCCCCAAGTTCTTCTCCGCAGGGCTGCTCTGAATCTCTTCTTTGCCCAAGCTGTAGCTGTGCCTGGGATTGCTCCGACCCAGGTGTAGGACCTTGCACTTGGCATGGCTAAACTTCATGAGGTTGGCATCAGCCCATATCACAATCATGTCAAGGTCCCTCTGGATGGCATTCCTTCCCTCCAGGGTATCAACCGAACCACACAGCTTTGTGTCATCGGCAAACTTGCTGAGGGTGCACTCAATCCCACTGTCCCTGTCAGGAACGAAGATGTTAAACAAGACCGGTCCCAACACGGATCCCTGTGAGACACCACTCGTTACTGGTCTCCAGCCGGACATTGAGCCATTGACCACAACTCTTTGTGTGCGGCCATCCAGCCAGCTCTTTATCCACAGAGTGGTCCATCCATCAAATTGATGTCTCTCCAATTTAGAGTCAAGGATATTGTGCGGGACAGCGTTGAACGCTTTACACAAGTCCAGGTAGATGCCACCAGCTGCTCTACCCCTGTCCATCCGTTGTGCAGCCCCATCATAGAAGGCCACCAAATTGGTCAGGTAGGATTTCCCCTTAGTGAAGCCATGCTGGCTGTCACCAATCACCTTGTTGATTTTCGCGTGCCTTAGCATGCCATCCAGGAGAATCTGCTCCAAGATTTTGTCAGGCACAGAGGTGAGACTGACTGCTCTCTAATTCCCCGGGTCATCCATTTTCCCCTTCTTGAAAATGGGGGTTATATTTCCCCTTTTTCCAGTCATCGCGAACTTCCCCTGACTGCCATGATTTCTCAAATATGATGGCCAGTGGCTTCGCAACTTCATTTGCCAGCTCCTTCAGGACCCACGGATGGATCTCATCAGGACCCATGGACTTGTGCACGTTCAGATTTTCAAGATGGTCTCGAACCAGTTCCTCTACTACAGTGGGTGCAAGGTCTTCATTCTCACAGTCCCTGCGTCTGCCTTCCAAGACTTGGGTGGTGCGGTCAGAGCCTTTGCCAGTGAAGACGAAGGCAAAGAAGTCATTCAGAACCTCAGGCTTTTCCAAATCCTGTGTAGCCAGTTCTCCCGAGAGCTTCCTGAGGGGGCCTACGTTCTCCCTAGTCTTTTATTTACTATGTACTTGCAGAATCCCTTCCTTTTATCTTTAATACCTCTAGCTAAGTTTAATTCTAACTGGGCCTTAGCTTTCCTAAGCTGGTCCCTAGCTTCCTGGACAACATCCCTGTGCTCTTCCCATGCCACCTGTCCTTGCTTCCACTTATTATAAGCCTCTTTTTTCATTTGAATTTTCCTCAGGAGCTCCTTATCCATCCAAGGAGGTCTCCTGGCCCTCCTGCTGCACTTCCTTCTGGTTGGGATGCAACACTCATGATTTTGCAGCAGGTGATCCTTGAATATCAGACAAGAATCTTGGGCCCCCCTGCCCTCTGTGGCTGTATCCCATGGAAGCTTACTAAGCAGGTTCCTGAAGAGGCCAAAGTCTGCTCTTTTGAAGTCCAGGGCAATGAGCTTGCTGCACGCTCTCCTCACTGTCCTGAGCATCTGATGTCACACCACCATTGAGTGCTGCCGTACCGGACATGCTAGAACTTCAGTATGAACTAGAGTCAAAGGCAGCCAAGTGGTATGACAAGATTGATATTGCCAATGCATTTTTCTCAATTCCTTTGGCAGCAGAGTGCAGGCCACAGTTTGCTTGTACTTGGAGGGGTGTCGTTCACTTGGAACCAACTGCCCCAGGGGTGGAAACACAGCCCTGCCATTTGCCATGGACTGATCCAGACTGCACTGGAACAGGGGCAAGCTCCAGAACACCTGCAATACATTGATGACATTATTGTGTGGCACGATACAGCGTAAGAAGTCTTTGAGAACAGGAGTAAAATAATCCAAATCCTGCTGAAAGCCGGTTTTGCCATAAAACGGAGTAAGGTCAAGGGACCTGCACAGGAGATTCAATTTTTGGGAATAAAATGGCAAGATGGACGTAGACAGATCCCCACAGATGCGGTCAACAAGATAACGGCAATGTCTCCACCAACTATAAGAAAGAAACGCAAGCTTTCTTGGGTACAGTGGGGTTCTGGAGAATGCACATCCCAAATTACAGTTTGATTGTAAGCCCTCTTGTCCTGGGTTCAGCAGTAGCAGTCATGTTTCTCCTTCGTGGTAGCTGGTGCAGTGCTGTGTTTTGACTTCCAGCCTGGGAACAGTGTTGGTGATACCGATGTTTTCGGTTGTTGCTAAGTGATGTTTATCCTGACCAAAGACTTTGTGTGGCTCAAGCTCTGCCAGGGAGGAGGGGAAATCGTGAGGCAGCAGAGACAGGGCGCCTGACCCAGGCTAGCCGGGGAGGTATTCCATACCACCGCACATCATGCCCGGGGTGGGGGTAACTGGGATTTACCCGGAAGGACACAGGCTTCCGGGTGGGACTCGTTTCTTGGCCGGTGGTTTTGTATTCCATACCACCGCACATCATCCCCTCATTTCCTTTTACCCTCCCAGTCCTCCCCCCAGACCATTTACATTTGAGAGTTTTGAAGTTTTTGAATGGCCTTTTAATGCTGTTGAGACTTGCTTGCTGATCGTGATGGGGATCACCATGTTGGCACACATACAGAGTGTGTTTTGCCCACTACTGATTTCAAGAGTTAAGCAGAGTCAGTTTTGGGTCTTGTCTGGCGTCAAACGAGGATGTAGGAGGACCAAGAGATTTTCCCTGAGGCTGGACAGCCATGAGTGGCAGGGTGTGTGGGATAGTATGGGCAAGTGCCGCAGAAAATATATGGACTCAGTCAGAGATCAATATGAACAGACAAAAAGCCATTTATTACAAAGCCTTAGCCCCTTAAATAGTATTTCTTACATGCACTTACAGTGATTTGGCATATTATGATTGGATACATGTCTTGAAGACCCTTTGCAACTAGCATGTAATCGGTTAAGTACAGGTGTGGGAACTTGAACTCGAAAGCTTGCCAACAGTCCACAGTTCTCATTACCTCAGTGAATTCCAGCTTCATCTTCTCTTGCTTGCTTAAGCTTTCTTGGGCATCTCATGGCCTTGCTGTATCTTTCAGGATTATTCAGAGTTTATGTACCAATTAACCATTCTCCTGTGAGAACACTGTCTCCACAGGCAAGTATCTAGGTCAGTGGGCCCCTCCAGGACTTTGGAATTTCACTACCGAACAACTGCAAAATCCAGAAGAATTAGTAAAACACTTAAATGAGGTGTGTGGTCATTCTGGCCATACCACAGATGGACAAATCACGGCAACGTGCTGGGGCTTGGCCTATGCTTACAGGGCCTTGTTCAACACTATCCAGCACCTTCAAAAGGAAAAGAATGTCGGCGGATCTGAGGGCAAAGCAACAGTCAGCGCAGCTACTCCAGCTCCAGGCACAGCAGCTTCACCACCCCCAGCGACAAGTACAGTCACTACTCTAACTTTGGCTGCAATGAACAGCACAGCTACCCCAGTGTCAAGTACAGCAGCTGCTCAAACTTCGACTGCAACAGACAGCGCGGCTACCCCAGCTCCAAGCACAGCAGCTACACCACCCCCAGCAACAAGTACAGTTACTACTCAAACCACAGTGATAATTATTGCAGCCAAACCAGAGGACCAATTCACACCAATATCGGTTGCCCCTGTACGCAAGTGAACACGCAGAAAAGAGGCAAGAAGGGTGAAGCAAGATGAAGAAACAACGTATTCACCATCCGGTAAGAAAAAAGAACTGTCGTGGTTTAAACCCTAGCCAGACAAATTGTTCACTCACTTCCAGTGAGTGGTGCCAGGCTGAGAGCAATCGAAAAATCCCCGGGGCTCTCCCCTTCCCTGCTCCCAGAGGAACGGGGAGGAGGATCGAAAGAGTGCAACTCCCACGGGTTGAGACAAGAACAGTCCAGCAACCAATGTACAACACAAATCACCACCGCTACCACCACCAACAACAATGATAAGAGAAAATAACAAGGGAAGAGAATACAAAACCAAGAAACGAATCCCACCCGGAAGCCCGTGTCCTTCCGGGTAACTCCCAGTTACCCCCCACCCCGGGCATGATGTGCGGTGGTATGGAATACCTCCCCGGCTAGCCTGGGTCAGGTGCCCTGTCTCTGTTTCCTCACAGCTTCCCCTCCTCCCTGGCAGAGCATGAGCCCCACAAAGTCCTTGGTCAGGGTAAACATCACTTAGCAACAACCGAAAACATCGGTATCACCAACACTGTTCCCAGGCTGGAAGTCAAAACACAGCACTGCACCAGCTACCATGAAGGAGAAACATGACTGCTACTGCTGAAACCAGGACACCTCTCTATCATGGGACCCGGAAGAAGAATGATTTTAAAAGGGGCCCTGATCAACAACAAGCCCTTGAGCAAATTAAACGCGAGATAGTTCATGCAGTAGCCCTTGGACCAGTCCGGACCAGGCCAGATGTAAAAAATGTACTGTACTCTGCAGCCATGGAGAATGGTCCTACCTGGAGCCACTGGCAGAAAGCTCCAGGGGAGATTCGAGGTTGACCCCTTGGCTTTTGGAGTCAGGAATACAAAGGATCTGAGGCCAGCTATACCCCAACTGAGAAAGAGATACAGGCAGCCTATGAAGGGGTTCGAGCTGCTTCGGAAGTGATTGGCGCTGAAGCACAGCTCCTCCTGGCACCCCGGCTGCCCGTGCTGGACTGGATGTTCAAAGGCAGGGTCTCCTCTACACATCATGCAACTGATGCTACATGGAGTAAATGGGCTGCACTAATTACACAACAAACTCGCATAGGAAATCTCAGTCGTCCAGGCATTCTAGAAGTCATCATCTACTGGCCAGAGGGCACTATTGCCCAGGTTATTCATGAGTGTGAAACATGTGCTGCAATAAAACAAGCCAAACGGTTAAAGCCTCTTCGGTATGGAGGACGATGGCTGAATTACAAATATGGGGAGGCCTGGCAGATTGACTATATCACACTGACACCAACCCGCCAAGGCAAGTGCCATGTGCTTACCATGGTGGAAGCAACCACCGGATGGCTGGAAACATACGCTGTGCCCCATGCCACTGCCCGGAACACTATCCTGGGCCTTGAGAAACAGATTTTGTGGTGACACGGCACCCCAGAGAGAATTGAGTCAGACAATGGGACTCTTTTCCAGAATAACCTTATAGATATTTGGGCCAAAGAGCATGGCATTGAGTGGGTATATCACATCCCGTATCACGCACCAGCCTCTGGGAAAATCGAATGGTACAATGGGCTGTTAAAAGCTACACTGAGAGCAATGGGTGGGGGAACTTTCAAGCATTGGGATACACACTTACCAAAGGCCACCTGGTTGTTCAACACCAGAGCATCTCCCAACAGGGATGGCCCAGCCCAGTCAGAACTTTTATATATTGTAGAGGGGGACAAAGTTCCTGTGGTGCATATGAAGAATTTTGCTTTTGCTCAGGGACCTGGATATACTTGGTGGGTACAAGATGGGGAAGTCCGATGTATACCTCAAGGGGATTTGATTTTAGGGGAAAACAGCCAGTGAACTTAATTGTATGCTGTTGCCTGCTGTGTAATACTTTTATAGCCCACCAACTAGATGTCTCCAGGACTGGATATACTTGGTGGGTAATGCGGGAAGATGGGGAAGTCCGATCCCTCCAACCATCAGCCCAACAGAGAACGAACTTTGATAGAACCGGACGAGTTTTGCAGTAAAGGAACAATCAGCATCAGCAGGCAACGATCTGATACTGCGCACAGCCTTTCCTGCCCTGAAAGAGAGAAAGCTCCACAGATGTTGGATTCAAAATGGACTTTTAGGTGGAAATGCAAGGAGTGACAGCAATGCCGTTGGCTCTGTTGCAAAGCTCACTGTCTGCAGAAGAGGCCCAGCTCCAGCTTTCAGTCTTGTCTCTTCAGCTGTAGAAACAGAGGCTAAACATTCTTTCTCTACTCACTATGCTGCAGGACGGTCAGGAGAGGGCATCAGAGAAGATGCACACAATTGGACTTCAAGGTGGGAAGGAGAGGAGCAACAGCAATGTGGGTGCACATGTGCAAAGCTCACTGTCTGCTGAAGAGGCCCAGCACCATTTTTCTGTCCTGGCTCTTCAGCTGTCATCGAAGAAGCCAGGCATTGCTCTACTCACTCTGCTGCTTTACTGG
>NW_026642962.1:0-1441 GCF_028554395.1 Pezoporus wallicus | reverse complement strand
ATGCACTAATCACTGTGCCCCTGGGCAGCCGAGAACAATCTTTGGAGACGTTGCATTCAAATGGACTTTTACATATGAAACCGAGGAGCGACAGCAATGATGGTGACACCGTTGCAAAGCTGACTGTGTGCTGAAGATGCCCAGCACATGCTTTCCCTCCTGGCTCTTCGGCTCTGGGAGCAGAGGCCAGACGTTCGTGCTCTAATCGCTGTGCTACTTGTCAGCTCAGAGCAAGCTCCGTAGAGGTTGCATTCGTGTGGACTTTTAGGTATGAAAGCGAGGAGCGACAGCAATGATGGTGAAACCGTTGCAAAGCTAATTGTGTGCTGAAGATGCCCAGCACATGCTTTCCCTCCTGGCTCTTCGGCTGTGGGAGCAGACGGCAACCGTCCGTGCTCTACTTATTGTGCTGCTGGGCAGCCGAGAGCAGGCTCCGAAGAGGGTGCATTCAAATGGACCTTTAGGTATGAAAGCGAGGAGCGACAGCAATGATGGTGACACCGTTGCAAAGCTGACTGTGTGCTGAAGATGCCCAGCACATGCTAGCAGAGGCCAGACGTTCGTGCACTAATCGCTGAGCTACTGGGCAGCTGAGAAGCAACTTTGGAGAGGTTGCATTCAAATGTACTTTTAGGTATGAAACCGAGGAGTGACAGCAATAATGGTGACACCGTTGCAAAGCTGACTGTGTGCTGAAGATGCCCAGAACATGCTTTCCCTCCTGGCTCTTCGACTGTGGGAGCAGACGACAACCGTTCGTGCTCTACTCACTGTGCTGCTGGGCAGCCGAGAGGAAGCTCTGAAAAGGGTGCATTCAAATGTACCTTTAGGTATGAAAGCGAGGTGCGACAGCAATGATGGTGACACCGTTGCAAAGCTGACTGTGTGCTGAAGATGCCCAGCACATGCTTTCCCTCCTGGCTCTTCGGATCTGGGAGCAGATGCCAGACGTTTGTGCACTAATTGCTCTGCCCCTGGGCAGCCGAGAACAAGCTTCGGAGAGGTTGCACTGAAATGGACTTTTAAGTATGAAAGCGAGGAGCGACAGCAATGATGGTGACACCGTTGCAAAGCTGACTGTGTGCTGAAGATGCCCAGCACATGCTTTCCCTCCTGGCTCTTCGGCTCTGGGAGCAGAGGCCAGACGTTCGTGCTCTAATCGCTGTGCTACTTGGCAGCTCAGAGCAAGCTCCGAAGAGGGTGCATTCAAATGGACCTTTAGGTATGAAAGCGAGGAGCGACAGCAATGATGGTGACACCGTTGCAAAGCTGACTGTGTGCTGAAGATGCCCAGCACATGCTTTCCCTCCTGGCTCTTCGGCTCTGAGAGCAGAGGCCAGACGTTCGTGCTCTACTGACTGTGCTGCTGGGCAGCCAAGAGCAACGAGCAGAGAAGTTGGATTCAAATGAAATTCTCGGTATGAAATTGAGGAGCGACAGC
>NW_026642961.1:0-13834 GCF_028554395.1 Pezoporus wallicus | reverse complement strand
CCTCTGCACTGACCGGGCGGGGCCGTTCCCGTTTCCATTCCCGTTCCCGTTCCCGTTTCCGTTCCCGTTCCCGTTCGCAGGACGGCGGCGGCCGCCAGAAGCGCCCCGAGCACGGGGATGGGGCCCCCCATGGCCCCCCCACTTGGGGGGAGGGGGGAGAGGAGAGGAACGGGAATGGGGGGGGGGGGGGGGGTGAGGGGGAGGGGTGGGAAAAGGGAAGGAAAAACGGGATCGGGAAGAGGGAAAAGTTTGAGCCGGGACGGAGCGACCGCGCCCGAGGCTTGGGGGGGGGGGGAGGAGGGAGGGGGGGGCGGGATCGGGAATGGGGATGGGAACGGGATGGGAACGGGATGGGGATGGGAATGGGGATGGGATGGGAACGGGATGGGAACGGGGATGGGGATGGGGATGGGGGGGGGAAGCCCCCAAAGAGGGATCGGGAGTGGGATGGGAACGGGAATGGGATCGGGAATGGGAACGGGAATGGGATCAGGAATGGGGATGGGCATGGGGGGGGATCGGGAATGGGAACGGGAATGGGATCAGGAATGGGGATGGGCATGGGGGGGGGGGGGAGCCCCCAAAGAGGGATCGGGAATGGGATGGGAATGGGAATGGGATCGGGAATGGCAACGGGAATGGGGATGGGAACGGGAATGGGATCGGGAATGGGATGGGAACGGGAATAGGATCGGGAATGGGGATGGGGATGGGGATGGGGGGAGCCCCCAAAGAGGGATTGGGAATGGGGATGGGGAGCCCCCAAAGAGGGATCGGGAATGGGATGGGATGGGAACGGGAATGGGATCGGGAATGGGACGGGAATGGGGATGGGAATGGGATCGGGAATGGGACGGGAACGGGAATGGGATCGGGAATGGGGATGGGGATGGGGGGGGGGAGCCCCCAAAGAGGGATGGGGAATGGGATGGGATGGGAACAGGAATGGGATCGGGAATGGGGATGGGAACAGGAATGGGATCGGGAATGGGAGCGGGGGGGGGGGGGGGGGGGGGGGGGGGGGGGGTGGTGGTGGTGGTGGTGAAACCGGAATGGGATCGGGAATGGGATCCGAACTGGGATCGGGAATGGGGATGGGGGGGGGACACCCAAAGAGGGATCGGGATTGGGATCGGGGGGGACCCAAAAGGGATCGGGACCGAGGAGACTGGGAAAGTGATTGGGAAAGGGGGGATCAGGAATGGGGATGGGGGGGGAGCCCCCAAAGGGGGATCGGGAATGGGGAGGGGGTGTGAAACCGGGAACGGGATCGGGAATGGGATCGGGGAGACCCAAAAGGGATCGGGATAGGGGGAGAAAGGGAATGGGACCGGGAATGGAACCGGGAACAGGATTGGGAATGGGATCAGGAATAGGATCGGGAATGGGATCGGGACCGGGAATGGGAGGATGGGGATCGGGGGGACCGGGAATAGGATCGGGAAAAGGGGGATAGGGACCAGGAATGGGATTGGGAAAGGTGGGATTGGGACGGGGAATGAGGCCGGGAATGGGATCGGGACTGGGGGGATCGGGACTGGGAATGGGATCAGGGGGACCCAAAAGGGACCGGGAATGGGATCGGGAATGGGGGAATCGGGACCGGGTCAGCCCCCCCCCCCCCCCCAGGCCATGGGGTGAAGGGGGTGGGGCAATGGGGGCTGGGGTCGATGGGGGTGCCACAGGGAGCTCTATGGGGTGTCCATGGGGTCTCTATGGGGTCTGTGGGGTGCTCTGGGTTTCATAGGGTGGCCTATGGGGTCTATAGGGTGTCATAGTATACCCTGTGGGGGGCTATGGGGTGTTACAGGGTGCTCTATAGGGTCTCATAGGGTGCTTTATGTGGTCTATGGGGTGCCATAGGGTGCTCTATGTGGTCTACGGGGTGCCATAGGGTGCTCTATGGGGTGCCATAGGGTGCTCTAAGGACTCTATAGGGTGCCATATGGTGCTCTGTGTGGTCTATGGGGTGCCATAGGGTGCTCTATGTGGTCTATGGGGTGCCATAGGGTGCTCTAAGGACTCTATAGGGTGCCATATGGTGCTCTGTGTGGCCTATGGGGTGTCGCAGGGTGCTCTATGGAGTGTATAGGGTGCCATAGGGTGCTCTATGGGGTGCTCTATGGGGTCTACAGGGTGCTCTATGGGGGGCCTCATCCCATGCACGCAGCATCATGGTGCAGAGCCCAAACCATGTGTGAAGGTGTGGAAACACATGTACACACGTGTTAACCCATGATCACCCATGTTAACCCATGATCACCCATGTTAACCCATATTCACCCATGTTAACCCATGTAAACACATGTTAACCCATGTTCACCCATGTTCACCTGTGATCACCCATGTTAACCCATGTTCACCCATGTTAACCTATATTCACCCATGTTAACCCATGTAAACACATGTTAACCCATGTTCACCCGTGATCACCCATGTTAACCCATATTCACCCATGTTAACCCATGTAAACACATGTTAACCCATGTTCACCCATGTTAACCCATATTCACCCATGTTAACCCATGTAAACACATGTTAACCCATGTTCACCCATGTTAACCCATGTTCACCCGTGATCACCCATGTTCACCCATGATCACCCATGCAAACCCGTTAACCCATGTTCACCCATGATCACCCGTTTACCCATGTTCACCCATGTTAACCCATGTTCACCCATGATCACCCATGATCACCCATGTTAACCCATATTCACCCATGTTCACCCATGATCACCCATGTTGACCCATGTTAACCCATGTTCCATGTTAACCCATGTTCACCCATGTAGACCCATGATCACCCATGTTCACCCATGATCATCCATGTTCACCCATGTAGACCCATGTTCACCCATGTTAACCCATGTTCACCCATGTTAACCCATGTTCACCCATGTAGACCCATGATCACCCATGTTCACCCATGTAGACCCATGTTAGCCCATATTAACCCATGTTCACCCATGTTCACCCATGTAGACCCATGATCACCCATGTTCACCCATGTTAACCCATGTTCATCCATGTAGACACATGATCACCCATGTAGACCCATGTTCACCCATGTAGACCCATGATCACCCATGTTCACCCATGTTAACCCATGTTCACCCATGTAGACACATGATCACCCATGTTCACCCATGTTTACCCATGTTCACCCATGTTAACCCATGTTCACCCATGATCACCCATGATCACCCATGTTAACCCATATTCACCCATGTTGACCCATGTTAACCCATGTTCCATGTTAACCCATGTTCACCCATGATCACCCATGTTGACCCATGTTAACCCATGTTCCATGTTAACCCATGTTCACCCATGTAGACCCATGATCACCCATGATCACCCATGTTCACCCATGATCATCCATGTTCACCCATGTTCACCCATGTTCACCCATGTTCACCCATGTTCACCCATGTTCACCCATGATCACCCATGTTAACCCATGTTCCCCCATGTAAGCCCCAAATCCCCCCTTTTTCACCCCAAAACGAGCCTCAGGCTGGAAAACATCACCACTTTATGGCCCAGTGACATCATCGGGGGGGAGGGGCGGGGACAGCGCCTGTCCCCCCCCCCCCCAACCCCTCCCCCCCCCCAACCCAGTGCAATAAATAACATGAAGCAGGAGCCCCCCCCCCCCATTGGGGGGCAATGGGGACCCCTCCCCCCCCCATGGGTACCCCCAAAGGGGTTGTTGGGGGGGGGGGGGGGGGGGGCTGCATCCGGATGGAGCTGGGGGGAGGGGGAGGGGAGACGCGGGGGGGGGATCCCAATGGGAATCCTGGAGTGATCCTGGATGGGGGAGGGGATGCGGAAAGACCTGGAATGGGAAAGAGGGGGGGTGAGGGGGGGGGGGGAATGGGGGGAAAAAGGGGGTTTTTGGGGCATTTTGGGGGGGGGTTGGGGTGTTTCAGGGCTGGTTTGGGGCCGTTAGGGTCAGGTTTGGGCCATTTTGTGTCCGTTTTGAGGCATTTTGGGTCAGTTTTGGGTCAGTTTTGGGTCCGTTTTGGGTCATTTTGCATCAGTTTTGGGTCATTTTAGGTCGGTTTTGGGTCATTTTAGGTCCGTTTAGGGTCATTTTGGGTCCGTTTTGGGTCATTTTGCATCAGTTTTGGGTCATTTTAGGTCGGTTTAGGGTCATTTTGGGTCAATTTTGGGTCATTTTGGGTCGCTTTTGGGTCAGTTTTGGGTTCATTTGGGTCCGTTTTGGGTCTTTTAAGGCCGGTTTTGGGTCCGTTTTGGGTCATTTTCGGTCGGTTTTGGGTCATTTTGGGCCGGTTTTGGGTCATTTTGGGTCGGATTTGGGTCATTTTGGGTCGGTTTGGGGTCATTTTTGGCCGGTTTTGGGTCATTTTGGGCCGGTTTTGGGTCATTTTGGGTCGGTTTTGGGTCATTTTGGGCCGGTTTTGGGTCATTTTGGGTCGGATTTGGGTCATTTTGGGTCGGTTTTGGGTCATTTTGGGTCGGTTTTGGGTCATTTTGGGCCGGTTTTGGGTCATTTTGGGTCGGATTTGGGTCATTTTGGGTCGGTTTTGGGTCATTTTAGGTCGGTTTTGGGTCATTTGGGGCCGGTTTTGGTGCCCTCGGGGCCGTGGCCGCTCCCTCCCTCCGCTCACCGCTCTCAGCAGGCGCAGCTCTGCCGGGCCGGGGCCGCCCCCCCCCGCGGCTGCCGCAGGGCCGCGTCCCCGAACTGGATCCCAGACCCCATCCGCTCCGGGTCCAGCTCCCCTGGGGGGGGAAAAAGGGGGGGGGTTGGGACCGGATGGGTCCGAACCCATCCCCCCCCCATTGGATCCCAAACTCAGCCCATGGGATCCCAAATCCCATCCCATTGGATTCCCCCCCCCCCCCCACTGGATCCCAACCCCATCCCATGGGATCCCAAATCCCATCCCATTGGATCCCCCCCCCCCCTTGGATCCCAACCCCATCCCATGGGATCCCAAATCCCATCCCATTGGATCCCACCCCCCCTTGGATCCCAACCCAATCCCATGGGATCCCAAATCCCATCCCATTGGATCCCACCCCCCCTTGGATCCCAACCCAATCCCAAGGGATCCCAAATCCCATCCCATTGGATCCCCCCCCCACTGGATCCCAACCCCATCCCATGGGATCCCAAATCCCTCCCATTGGATCCCACCCCCCCCAATGATCCCAGCCCCCATCCCTTTGGATCCCAGCCCTGATCCCATTGGATGCCAGCCCCGATCCCACTGGATCCCATCTCATGGGATCCCAGCCCGGATCCCATTGGATCTCAGCCCCCATCCCACGGCTCCCATTGGATCCCAGCCTCATCCCATTGGATTTCAGCCCTGATCCCATTGGATCCCATCCCCAATCCCATTGGATCCCAGGCCCCACCCACTGGATCCCATTCCCGATCCCATTGGTCCTCATCCCCGCTCCCATTGGTCCCCATCCCCAATCCCACTGGTCCCCATCCCCAATCCCACTGGTCCCCATCCCCGATCCCACTGGACCCCATCCCCAATCCCACTGGACCCCATCCCCGATCCCACTGGACCCCATCCCCAATCCCACTGGACCCCATCCCTGATCCCATTGGTCCCCATCCCCGATCCCATTGGATCCCAGTCCCCGCTCCCATTGGTCCCCATCCCGGATCCCATTGGTCCCCATCCCCGATCCCACTGGATCCCACTGGTCCCCATCCCCGATCCCATTGGTCCCCATCCCCGATCCCACTGGTCCTCATCCCCGATCCCACTGGTCCCCATCCCCGATCCCACTGGATCCCACTGGTCCCCATCCCGGATCCCACTGGTCCCCATCCCCGATCCCACTGGATCCCACTGGTCCCCATCCCCGATCCCACTGGTCCCCATCCGGGATCCCGCTGGTCCCCAGCGGCTCCGGGCGCCCCGCACCGGACTCGATCTTGCTCAGGATGCTGCGGGCGCACTTCAGGAACGCCTCCTCCACGTTCTCCCCCGTCAGCGCGCTCGTCTCCAGGAACATCAGCTCTGGGAGCCGGGAATGCCGGGATCAGCATTGCCCTGACCCCACCCCCATCCCCATCCCCGTCCCATCCCATCCCAACCCCATCCCATCCCCATCCCCATCCCATCCCAACCCCATCCCATCCCCACCCCCATCCCCATCCCATTCCCATTCCGACACCAGGCCCAATCCCAACCCTGCCCCATTCCAATCCCAGCGCATCCTGATCCCAATCCCATCCCATTTCAACCCCAATCCCTTCCCATCCCCATCCCATTCCAATGCCATCCCAACCCTTTCCCCTTCCAAAGTCATCCCAAGCCTTTCCCATCCCCACCCCATTCCAACGCCATCCCAACCCTTTCCCATCCCCATCCCATTCCAACACCATCCCAACCCTTTCCCATCCCCATCCCATTCCGACGCCATCCCAACCCTTTTGCATCCCCATCCCCATGCCATTCCAATGCCATCCCAATCCCATCCCCATTCCAAGCCTTTCCCATCCCCATCCCAATCCCATCCCCATTCCATTCCAACACCATCCCAACCCTTTCCCATTCCTATCCCAACCCAATCCCATTCCCATCCCATTCCAATCCCATCCCCATCCCATTCCACCGCCATCCCAACCCAATCCCATTTCCATCCCATTACAACGCCATCCCAATCCCATCCCCATCCCAATCCCATCCCCATCCTAACCCTTTCCCATTCCCATCCCATCCCCATCCCATTCCACCGCCATCCCAACCCTTTCCCATCCCATCCCCATCCCAATCCCATCTCCATCCCCATCCCACTCCAACGCCATCCCAATACCATCCCAACTCCATCCCCATCCCATTACAATGCCATCCCAAACCCAATCCCATCCCAATCCCAATCCCATCCCCATCCCAACCCTTTCCCATCCCCATCCCATTCCACCGCCATCCCAACCCTTTCCCATCCCATCCCCATCCCAATCCCATCTCCATCCCCATCCCACTCCAACGCCATCCCAATACCATCCCAACCCCATCCCAACCCCAACCCCATCCCCATCCCATTACAATGCCATCCCAAACCCAATCCCATCCCAATCCCAATCCCATCCCCATCCCAACCCTTTCCCATCCCCATCCCATTCCACCGCCATCCCAACCCTTTCCCATCCCATCCCCATCCCAATCCCATCTCCATCCCATTCCACTGCCATCCCAACCCTTTCCATCCCCATCCCATTCCCATCCCCATCCCAATCCCATCCCCATTCCCATCCCATTCTCACCCCATCCCCATCCCGATCCCACCCCTTTCCCACCCCATTCCCGACCGTTCTCCTGGGCGAAGCGGGATGCTTCCAGGAAGGTCACTTCCCGCTCCGCATCCAGATCCTTCTTATTCCCGCAGAGGATGATGACGATGTTGGGGCTGGCCAGGGTCCGCGCGTCCGTGAGCCAATTGGTGAGCGCGTTGTAGGTTTCCCGGCTGGAATGGGGCGGGAATGGGGCTGGGAATGGGGTGGGATCAAATGGGGTGGGAATGGGGTGGGAATGGGGGGGGAATGGGGCTGGGAATGGGGTGGGATCCAATGGGGTGGGATCCAATGGGGTGGGAATGGGGCTGGGAATGGGGTGGGATCAAATGGGGTGGGAATGGGGTGGGAATGGGGTGGGATCAGGGTGGGAATGGGGGGGGAACGGGGCTGGGAATGGGGTGGGAATGGAGCTGGGAATGGGGTGGGATCAAATGGGGTGGGAATGGGGTGGGAATGGAGCTGGGAATGGGGTGGGATCCAATGGGGTGGGAATGGGGTTGGATCCAATGGGGTGGGAATGGGGGGGGAATGGGGGGGGAATGGGGCTGGGATTGGGAATGGGGTGGGAATGGGGATGGGAATGGGGTGGGAATGGGGTGGGAATGGGGGGGAATGGGGGGAATGGGGGGAATGGGGCTGGGAATGGGGTGGGATCCAATGGGGTGGGAATGGGGCTGGGAATGGGGTGGGAATGGGGGGGAAATGGGGCTGGGAATGGGGCTGGGAATGGGGCTGGGGTGGGAATGGGGGGGGAATGGGGCTGGGAATGGGGCTGGGGTGGGAATGGGGTGGGAATGGGGGGGGAATGGGGCTGGGAATGGGGCTGGGGCTGGGGCTGGGGTGGGAATGGGGCTGGGAATGGGGCTGGGGAAGGGGCTGGGGCTGGGGTGGGAATGGGGTGGGATCCAATGGGCTGGGAATGGGGCTGGGAATGGGGTGGGAATGGGGTGGGATCCAATGGGATGCGATGGGAGTCACCTGGTGATGTCGTAGACGAGCAGCGCTCCCGCGGCGCCCCGGTAATAGCTCCGGGTGACGGACCTGGGGATGGGAGAGCACATGGAAAAGTGGGATGGGGTGGGAATGGGATGGGAAGGGAATGGGAATGGGATGGGGATGGGAAGGGGGAAGAGGAAGGGAAGGGGGATGGGGAAGGGGATGAGAAAAGGAAAGGGAAAGGGGATGGGAAAAGGAAACGGAAGAGGAAGGGGAAAGGGAAGGGGAAAAGGAAGGGAAGGGGAAAAGGAAAGGGAAGAGGAAGGGGAAAGGGAAGGGGAAAGGGAAGGGGAAAGGGAAGGGGAAAGGGACGGGGAAAGGGAAGGGGAAAGGGAAGGGGAAAGGGAAGGGGAAAGGGAAGGGGAAAGGGAAGGGGAAAGGGAAGGGAAGGGGAAGGGAAAAGGAAAGGGAAGAGGAAAGGGAAGGGGAAAGGGAAGGGATGGGAAAAGGAAGGGGAAGGGGATGGGAAGGGTAAGAGAAGGGAAGGGGAAAGTGTCAAGAAAAGGAAGGGGAAAGGAATGGGAAGGGGTTGGGAAGGAAGTAGGAAAAGGAAAAGGGAAGGGGATTGGAAACGGATGGGAAAGGGATGGGAAGAGGAAAAGGGAAGGGGATGGGATGGGGCTGGGTGGGGGCTGGGCACCTGAAGCGCTCCTGCCCGGCCGTGTCCCAGATCTGCAGCTTCACGCTCTTGCCGCCCACGTTGACGACCTTGGAGCCGAACTCGACGCCGATCGTGTGGTTGGAATCCGGCTTGACTGCGGGGGAAGAGCGGGACACCGCGGCGGTCCAATGGGATCACAGCGGTCCAATGGGATCACAGCGGTCCAATGGGATCACAGCGATCCAATGGGATCACAGCGGTCCAATGGGATCACAGCGGGCCAATGGGATCACAGCGATCCAATGGGATCACAGCGGTCCAATGGGATCACAGCGGGCCAATGGGATCACAGCGGGCCAATGGGATCACAGCGATCCAATGGGATCACAGCGGTCCAATGGCATCACAGCGGTCCAATGGCATCACAGCGATCCAATGGGATCACAGCGGGCCAATGGCATCACAGCGATCCAATGGGATCACAGCGATCCAATGGGATCACAGCGGGCCAATGGGATCACAGCGGTCCAATGGGATCACAGCGGTCCAATGGGATCACAGCGGTCCAATGGGATCACAGCGGGCCAATGGGATCACAGCGGGCCAATGGGATCGCGGCGGTCCAATGGGATCGCGGCGGTCCAATGGGATCACGGCGGTCCAATGGGATCACGGCGGTCCAATGGGATCACAGCGGTCCAATGGGATCGCAGCGGGCCAATGGGATCGCAGCGGTCCAATGGGATCGCAGCGGTCCAATGGGATCGCAGCGGTCCAATGGGATCGCAGCGGTCCAATGGCATCACAGCGATCCAATGGGATCACAGCGGGCCAATGGCATCACAGCGATCCAATGGGATCACAGCGATCCAATGGGATCACAGCGGTCCAATGGGATCACAGCGGTCCAATGGCATCACAGCGGTCCAATGGGATCACAGCGGTCCAATGGCATCACAGCGGTCCAATGGGATCACAGCGATCCAATGGGATCACAGTGGTCCAATGTCATCACAGCGATCCAATGGGATCACAGCGATCCAATGGGATCACAGCGGGCCAATGGGATCACAGCGGTCCAATGGGATCACAGCAATCCAATGGGATCACAGCGGTCCAATGGGATCACAGCGATCCAATGGCATCACAGCGATCCAATGGCATCACAGCGATCCAATGGCATCACAGCGGTCCAATGGGATCACAGCGGTCCAATGGGATCACAGCGATCCAATGGGATCACAGCGGTCCAATGGCATCACAGCGATCCAATGGGATCACAGCGGTCCAATGGCATCACAGCGGTCCAATGGGATCACAGCGGTCCAATGGCATCACAGCGATCCATTGGGATCACAGCGGTCCAATGGCATCACAGCGATCCAATGGGATCACAGCGGTCCAATGGGATCACAGCGGGCCAATGGGATCACAGAGGTCCATTGGGATCACAGTGGTCCAACGGGATCACAGCGATCCAATGGCATCACAGCGATCCAATGGCATCACAGCGATCCAATGGCATCACAGCGGGCCAATGGCATCACAGTGATCCAATGGGATCACAGCGATCCAATGGGATCACAGCGGTCCAATGGGATCACAGCGGGCCAATGGCATCACAGCGATCCAATGGGATCACAGCGATCCAATGGGATCACAGCGATCCAATGGGATCACAGCGGTCCAATGGGATCACAGCGATCCAATGGGATCACACACCAAACCAATGGGATCACAGCGGTCCAATGGCATCACAGCGGTCCAATGGGATCACAGCGGTCCAATGGGATCACAGCGGTCCAATGGCATCACAGCGATCCAGTGGGATCACAGCGGGCCAATGGGATCACAGCGATCCAATGGGATCACAGCTATCCAATGGGATCACAGCGGTCCAATGGGATCACAGCGGTCCAATGGCATCACAGCGATCCAATGGCATCACAGCGATCCAATGGCATCACAGCGGTCCAATGGCATCACAGCGGTCCAATGGGATCACAGCGATCCAATGGGATCACAGCGATCCAATGGGATCACAGCGGTCCAATGGCATCACAGCGATCCAATGGGATCACAGCGGTCCAATGGCATCACAGCGGTCCAATGGGATCACAGCGGTCCAATGGCATCACAGCGGTCCAATGGGATCACAGCGATCCAATGGGATCACAGCGGTCCAATGGCATCACAGCGGTCCAATGGCATCACAGCGATCCAATGGGATCACAGCGGGCCAATGGGATCACAGCGGTTCAATGGCATCACAGCGGTTCAATGGCATCACAGCGATCCAATGGGATCACAGCGGTCCAATGGGATCACAGCGATCCAATGGGATCACAGCGATCCAATGGGATCACAGCGATCCAATGGGATCACAGCGGTCCAATGGCATCACAGCGGGCCAATGGGATCACAGCGGTCCAATGGGATCACAGCGGTCCAATGGGATCACAGCGGTCCAATGGGATCACAGCGGTCCAATGGCATCACAACGGTCCAATGGGATCACAGCGGTCCAATGGCATCACAACGGTCCAATGGGATCACAGCGGTCCAATGGCATCACAGCGGTCCAATGGGATCACAGCGATCCAATGGGATCACAGTGGTCACACAGCGATCCAATGGGATCACAGCGATCCAATGGGATCACAGCGGGCCAATGGGATCACAGCGGTCCAATGGGATCACAGCAATCCAATGGGATCACAGCGGTCCAATGGGATCACAGCGATCCAATGGCATCACAGCGATCCAATGGCATCACAGCGATCCAATGGCATCACAGCGGTCCAATGGGATCACAGCGGTCCAATGGGATCACAGCGATCCAATGGGATCACAGCGGTCCAATGGCATCACAGCGATCCAATGGGATCACAGCGGTCCAATGGCATCACAGCGGTCCAATGGGATCACAGCGGTCCAATGGCATCACAGCGATCCAGTGGGATCACAGCGGTCCAATGGCATCACAGCGATCCAATGGGATCACAGCGGTCCAATGGGATCACAGCGGGCCAATGGGATCACAGAGGTCCATTGGGATCACAGTGGTCCAACGGGATCACAGCGATCCAATGGCATCACAGCGATCCAATGGCATCACAGCGATCCAATGGCATCACAGCGGGCCAATGGCATCACAGTGATCCAATGGGATCACAGCGATCCAATGGGATCACAGCGGTCCAATGGGATCACAGCGGGCCAATGGCATCACAGCGATCCAATGGGATCACAGCGATCCAATGGGATCACAGCGATCCAATGGGATCACAGCGGTCCAATGGGATCACAGCGATCCAATGGGATCACACACCAAACCAATGGGATCACAGCGGTCCAATGGCATCACAGCGGTCCAATGGGATCACAGCGGTCCAATGGCATCACAGCGGTCCAATGGCATCACAGCGATCCAGTGGGATCACAGCGGGCCAATGGGATCACAGCGATCCAATGGGATCACAGCGGTCCAATGGGATCACAGCAATCCAATGGGATCACAGCGGTCCAATGGGATCACAGCGGTCCAATGGCATCACAGCGATCCAATGGCATCACAGCGATCCAATGGCATCACAGCGGTCCAATGGCATCACAGCGGTCCAATGGGATCACAGCGATCCAATGGGATCACAGCGATCCAATGGGATCACAGCGGTCCAATGGCATCACAGCGATCCAATGGGATCACAGCGGTCCAATGGCATCACAGCGGTCCAATGGGATCACAGCGGTCCAATGGCATCACAGCGGTCCAATGGGATCACAGCGATCCAATGGGATCACAGCGGTCCAATGGCATCACAGCGGTCCAATGGCATCACAGCGATCCAATGGGATCACAGCGGGCCAATGGGATCACAGCGGTTCAATGGCATCACAGCGGTTCAATGGCATCACAGCGATCCAATGGGATCACAGCGATCCAATGGGATCACAGCGGTCCAATGGGATCACAGCGATCCAATGGGATCACAGCGATCCAATGGGATCACAGCGATCCAATGGGATCACAGCGGTCCAATGGCATCACAGCGGGCCAATGGGATCACAGCGGTCCAATGGGATCACAGCGGTCCAATGGGATCACAGCGGTCCAATGGGATCACACACCAATCCAATGGGATCACAGCGGTCCAATGGGATCACAGCGGTCCAATGGCATCACAGCGGTCCAATGGGATCACAGCGGGCCAATGGGATCACAGCGATCCAATGGGATCACAGCAATCCAATGGGATCACAGCGGTCCAATGGGATCACAGCGATCCAGTGGGATCACAGCGGTCCAATGGCATCACAGCGATCCAATGGGATCACAGCGGTCCAATGGGATCACAGCGGGCCAATGGGATCACAGAGGTCTATTGGGATCACAGTGGTCCAACGGGATCACAGCGATCCAATGGCATCACAGCGATCCAATGGGATCACAGCGATCCAATGGGATCACAGCGGTCCAATGGGATCACAGCGGTCCAATGGGATCACAGCGATCCAATGGGATCACAGCGGTCCAATGGGATCACAGCGGTCCAATGGGATCACACACCAAACCAATGGAATCACAGCGATCCAATGAGATCACAGCGATCCAATGGCATCACAGCAGTCCAATGGCATCACAGCGGTCCAATGGCATCACATACCAAACCAATGGGATCACACACCAAACCAATGGGATCACAGCGATCCAATGAGATCACAGTGGTCCAATGGGATCACAGCGATCCAATGGGATCACAGCAATCTAATGGGATCACAGCGGTCCAATGGCATCACAGTGATCCAATGGGATCACAGCGGTCCAATGGGATCACAGCGATCCAATGGCATCCCAGTGATCCAATGGGATCACAGCGGTCCAATGGCATCATAGCGATCTAATGGGATCACAGCGATCCAAAGGGATAACAGCGATCCAAT